>NW_020448897.1:442634-453407 GCF_003343035.1 Apteryx rowi | reverse complement strand
TGCATCCCTGCTCTGATCGCTCGATGAAGTTAACGCGCCTCTGCCAGCGTGACAACCCCTCTCCCTGCCACCTCTCGGGTCCTCTCAGCCCGGGTGAGGTTACCTTGGTCTGCAAGGAGCCCGGCAGCCCCGGGGTGTCCCGGAGAGATGCCCCACCTTGAAAAGGTTTCCTCCCAGTGAGAGAATGTGTTTCCCTCCTCCTCCAAACTTATGTATTTTTTCCTTCACCTCTTTGCACTCCTGGCACCGTGCGGTGCTGAAAACAAAGCAGAGAGCAGTTGCATTATGCAAAGCTGGGACACGCTGGGCTCTTGCAAACGGGACAGGGGAGCAAGTCTCCAGTTCCAGCCTTGTCCGTATTTTCGCGATTACCTTTGGGTCCGGGGATGATTTTAGGGCTGAGTTCTCCTCCTCCCATTGGCTGCGGCTGCAGAATAATTATGATCACATCCTAATACTCTTGGCTGGTGCTTACTGTTTATTGGTAGTTAAGGATCTATTATCTATTCATCAGCCTCCCATTTTTGCCAATTACATTCTTCTAAAGTGAAGTACCAGCAGGTATTTTGCACATTTACAATTAATGATAAAAAATCTGGCGTACTTTAAATCTATTACGCTGCTATGTAATTTATCTTAAAGATGCAGAATTGCTAATGTAAATTAATGTTTCTGTTGAACTAAGACATGGGGGGAGTATTAAAACCAGTCTAGCGTTTCTTTCCTTCGTTCCTGGACTTTGCTTTCAATTTTCTTTCTACTTTATACACAAAGAATCCGTTACTCCACTGCATTAAAATACACTAAAAATCGATGTCTAAACGGTGCTGGGAACATACTCGCTTCTTTTCAGTAATGGGCAAGCTGAAATCTGTTCGCCTTCGCCGCTCTCTTGTAAAACTGTCTGTTTGCAGCTAGCCGATATTTTTAACACAATAACAAATCGACGGAACCGTGTTAAATAGATGTGATAAAAATAGCACTGGGTATGCAAGGATAATAGTTTTATACGTATCTTTGTTTAAAGATGTGTTTCCCTTTGTGCACACCGTACTGTACGTACTTTGTGTACAGAGAAGTTCACTTCATACGTAAACGTAAATCTGTTCTCCAGGCTTTGCGCGTCTGTATGTATAGACATCTATATACACACGTGCATGTGATTGCAGAGACAAAGTGAGAGAGATGTCTGTACGGAAGACACGTTAGTGTAACTCAGTTCTTCTGACAGATTTTGCAGGGAGGTGAAATCCTCTCAGGTCTCATATATTTGGGAAAATGTCTCTTTCCCGCAGATAGCCGTGTAGACATAGGCGCAGGACTCCGTCCAGGCGCAAAGAAACACGGACCCGCTGAGCTAAGCTTGCTCCAGAGGGGGCAGATGGATTTGCCTTCACCCTCTCCTTGAGTGCTTCGTGAATCGCTATTATTTTAACTTTCAGGTCCCTTCGCCCCTTCTCCGTGCGACCCTTTTCCCCTCAACCCGGCGGTAAAGCTATTCTTGCCGATAATTTTTTTGAAATAAGCGAGGTTGAGAAAGTGCCCGAAATATGACGGGTGTTTGATGCGCTGAACTCAGCTGGGTTCTTAGTTTGTGAGCGCTGAAAAGAAAAAAGAAACTTCTCTCAGGACGAGCCGTGTTCTGCATCTGCGTATTCACACTTCCCGGGATTGTGAAATGAATTTGAATTGGAAAAACTTCAGCTCCTTTTTTTGCTTTTTCCAGACATCCTGCCATAATCATAGGGCTGCTTTGAAAACTGCATCAAGTATTTCTGCAGTTGGGGAGGGGGGAATTATATCCGTGTGAAAAACAGTCTCACCGTCATATACACACACAGAGGGAACAACCGTCGAAAACCCGCGTTAGATTTCCCTCGACCCTCTTTACTGCCGGTAAAAAATTCACTAGCCTAAAATCCCTTCCTAAAGGGGGTCCCGTTGCTCTCGGGCTCAGCGGAGGAGACTGCAGCTGCAGCGGAGAGCTCAGAGAGAACGACGTCCTTTAGCAAGTCTGATTTAACCCAGAAAAGCTGATTATCTCAGCCGCAGCAACCTGGAGGTCCATCCCTGCTCGGCCCAGCGGCGCGAATTGAGCCTGGCAAAGCAGTGGCTGTGCCCCGGGCTCGCCGTGCCGCCCGGAGCCCTTCTCGTTTTGCGTTTGTGTGTGTGTGTATATATATATATATATATGTGTGTGTGTGTGTGTGTGTGTGTGTGTGTGTACACATGTGTGTGAATATATATGTGTGAGCGCGTACATACATACAGAGAGAAAAACCGCAAGTAGCAAAGCCTGTGGAGCATCAGCTCTCTTGGCTTTGCCACGGAGCAAATAGGCCAGGGTCAATCAGAACAAAAAATAAGGGGGCTTGGGATAGGACTTCCCAGCATTTTCCCCTTCCCCCTGAATTCCCATATCGCTCTCCCGCTCCTCGCTGTGGCTATTTCTCGAGGGCACCTCCGGCGCTCAGCCCGCGCGCAGCCCCCGGCCGCTGCGGATCCCAGCGCCGGTGCTATGCCTTGCCCGGCCGGGGCCGGTGCGTGCCGCGCCGGGCTGCCCCGGGAACAGCTCCTGAAACTACGCTCTTGAACTTTTCCTACTCAGCGACTTGACAGGCTGTTCTCGCTGTCCTCTTGGCGTCTACAAGGAGAAAATCTGGCAGGGGCTGCCTTCCCAGCAATCCCCGATCTGCTCCAAACATACTTAGAGGCAGCCTCTCTCGGAGGGAGGGGTGCGCTACATTCGCAGTCAAATTACATGGCTGGCCTCAAAAGCACTAGCTTCGGATTTCCAAACTAATACTCATCTTTTAAAAGCCGAGCCAAAAAGAAAATGCAAGGAAGGCCTCAGATGCGGGAGACCTCGGGGTAAGACGGCTGTTTACGGGCTGATCCAGGCTGCACTTTCGTGGGTGGGGGGTGGCGGTGAGCGAAGTGTGAGCCTCAGTTTAACTTTCTCTTCCAGGCTGGATCCGTCCCTCCCTTCTCTCTCCGGTCCCAGGGATTTGTGCCCACAACGGGGAGGAGAGGTGGCAAAGGCAGGTCGTGTTTGGAGGGGGGCTGCGTGAGTTAAATGGGAAAATGGTTAAATGCCTAATTTAATTCGGTTCCAGGCGTCCTAAATCCCAGTCAAAAGGTCTAAGCGTGCTGCAAGCCCTTCACAAAAGCGCATTATGTGGCGGAAGGGACGGGATCACGGGCCGCGAGGCGCTGCCCGGCGCGGAGCCGCGCCGAGCCGGGCGCCGCAGGAGCCGGGCAGAGGCGGCGGGGACGGCCGGCGGCGCCAGGGCCCTGCCCCGCCGCGGCGCCCGGGGCCCCTCCGCCAAGCAGGTGGATTTGGCTGCGGGGGTCTCGCTGCCGGCCCGAGACCTGCGGGCGGCCGCGGCCCTGGCTCGCCCCGTCGCAGCGCAGCCCTGTGTGAAAGGGGACCTCGCTTTCCAGGCAGACAACCCCCCCCCACCCGGCAAACTGGGCGTCAGGGCGGGCAACCGGGCCTGCTTTTCACGGGTGTCCGCATCAGGGAGAGCAGTCCTGAAATCCTTCTGCCTCCCCCGCGCCTCCCATTCTGGCCGTGCGAGGCGCTGGGGGCCCGTCACGGCGGCGGGCGGGGGCTGCAGCGGCTGCGGGGGGGGCCGCTGCGGGACCGGCCGCGAAAGGTCCGTCCTCGCTCCCCGGGGTCCCGCCGCCCAGGCCGGGCCGAGCGCCTGCCCGCCGCGGGAAAAGCGGTTCCGGGACAGTCGCTTCGTTTATTCACCTAGACTCTAATCCAGAGCAACCTTGCCCCTACACGCACGCACCCTCCCCCCCCTTCAACGACAACAGCGCATCGGAACAAAAGAGAAAAGAATCGAGGCGTCGTGTGGCTGGAGCAGAAACACCCGACCTCCCCCACTCCCCCCGCAGGGGGACAGCGAGAGCGGCTTTCGGTCGGCTGGGCCTCAGTGTGCTCGGCGCTGGACAACCCCCCAGCAAGGCACACTCCCCGCTCTCCGAAAGCCCGAGGAAACTTGACTTTTTTTTACAAATCTATTCGCGTCTCGGGAACGCTGGATTCGAGGTTCCAAAATGACGTTAGTAACACAGCACACCAGGAAAAGAGCAAATCCCCGGTTTTACATACGAATCCATAATCTACACTCGTCCGTGCCAAACTCCAGATAATTTTAAATGTCAACATGTGCGGAGGAAGCAGGAGAAAATACCAGTGCTGTGCGCGGATAGAATTAATAACACAATGCTGACACCGCGCCTGACCGTCGGGCGGATGGACGCGGACCTTAAACTCTTTCGCCAAACACGCGCCCTCGCGGCGCAGCGGCCGCGGCGGACAAGCGAGCCGCCCCCTCCGCGGCGGCGGGCGCGAGCGCGGACCCCGGCCCCGGCCCCGGCGCGCATCCGCGTGGCGGCAGCGCCCCCTGCCGGCGGCCGCGGGCACCGCCCGGCCCCCGGCGCCCGCCGCCGGCAAGGGCCTTCCGCCGCCCCGCGCCCGGCGCGGCCCCGGCGGCAGCGAGCGCGGGCTGCGGCCGCGCGGGAGACGGGCTCCCTAAAACTGAGCTGGCTGGAGAAAGCAGCGGCTGAAAAGCCGGGAGGAGTCCCGGAGATGCTTGCTTTCTTTTGCCTTTTTTTTTTTCGGGTGGGCGCATGCATGTATGCACGCACATTCACGCTTGTATGCACACACACGCATCGACACACACTTTAAATCCTTATCCTCCAAACTGCGCATATTTCTGAGCTACCCGTTAACACAGCGCTTATTGTAAGCCCAAGGCTTAAAATATCTCCGAAAAGATCGGTTACACGTCTAAAACCTGTTACTCCGGGGAAACCGCCGAAATAGCTTCCAATCGATCTATCTAAACCCCTGCGCTTTTTTCACACCTCATTCAAAATCGTGGCTGTTACATGCCATTTATGGCAGCTCCTCACACTTGCGCGCTATTTGATACAGGTGAGAGGCATTTTTAAAAAGTGACTGTCTTTCCTGCCCATCTCACGAGTTACCTAGGCTCCCTCCTGTTCGACCCCGAAAGGGATCTTTTAGTGGCAATTCCGTCGGCCAAGGAGATGCTCTGTGTGTCGGCAATATTGTACGCCAGAGAATTATTGATCGTTTTCAGCAGCTGGATGCTGAACTCGAATACAAACAGGCTCTACCTTCCCAGTAACCAATTAACAGAAGAGACCGTGAAAACTGCAGGTTTCTGAGCGTATCTCCCGTGTGAAAGAGTGTTTCTGCCACAAGGACTCTCCCTGGATGAAAACTCGCCAGGCTCAAAAAATAAACTAAGACCCAGGGCAGACCTGCAAGGCCAATAAAGGAGTGCACGTGCTCGGGGCTCTCTGGAAATCGCTTGAGAAATCGCGCTTTGCTTCCTATGTGAGCGAAAAAGTCCTGAAGGGCGCAGCAAACCCTAAAGGGGAGAGTTTGCATTTGTGAAGAAAGAGCGTGCAAAAGAAGAGGTTACACCTGGTACTTATTTTTCTTGATGGAAGAAGATGGATCCCAAAATAGAAATGCATCGTCCACGCAATAAACCCCTTTCTCCACCACAGTGGGACTTCAGCTGCCCGGGGGGAGGGGTGGGGAGGACAGGGGCCGCTACCGAGCTCCGCGCGGGGGTGCGCAGGATCCCCCTCCCTGCGCGGTGCGGTGCGGCGCGGCGCTCCCGCGCTTGCTGGGGACCGGCGCTGCCTTATCTCTTTGCTCTCCTCGCTCCCTTCACACCCCCCCCCGCGGCCCCCCAGTTAGTATTTCCTATCAGTGCTGTTCCCGGAGCGAGCGGTCCCGCTCGGAGCTCCCGTGCAGAGTCAGGCTTTTCTTCTGCAAACGCCAGGAAGTCGCGCTTTCGTGCCCTGTCCGTATGCTGTCAGATTTACAAATTAAAGCCCCCCTTCAGGATCAGGGGCTGGAGCGCCCAGGGGTCGGCAGGGGGGTTTTACCGGCAGGAGAGGTCATATCCGACGAGGGGGCTGTAGCTACAAACTTTCCGTAACTTTCTTTTAGTCTAACACTGTCAATATGGGAAGGAAAGAAAACAAACAAAATCTTCAAAAGCTTTGTTAAAAATCTAAGGAAAAATAGAAAATCACATTATTTACCACTAACTCAGCCCGGCACTTTTTGTTGACCTTTTGATTGTTTTGGTTTCTCCTACAGACGTTTAATTTTGTTAATTATTCCTATGCATCTTGCTTCCAAAGGGCCCGATCCTGCAGTCCCGCCAAGGGCACGTTTGCTTTTCACTTCATGATGCGTTTTTTTTGTTGTTGTTATTATTGGGGGGGGGGGGGAATAACATGGAGGGTCATGCCTATTTTTCCATAGGGTCGAGGATTTTTATGCAAGGCACGGTGCCCTGCGTTGAGCTCCCGTGCTGGCCTCCCCGCCGGGGAAGCCCGTGGCTGCCTGCGCCGGGGAGCTTTCCCCGCGAGCCCCAAACGCCACGGCGCCGGCGCCTCCTCACCTGCGAGCGGCGGACCCGCCGCTCGGTCGAGCCTGGAAGGAAGCGAAGCGCCTGCGAGTCCGCTCGCTCGCCTCCCGCTGCTCGACGAGCGGATCGTTTTTGTGTTCACTCTCACCAATCGTTTGGCGAAATTCAAGCTTGCAAGAACAGAGAGGGGTATTCGGGGAGATCCGCTCTGCCCACTGGTGCCTCCAGCCACCCGCAGGACCTATCTCCCCGTGACCCATATGAGACAGAAGGAGTTTGCAGTGAAAAAGTAACTCTCAAATAATTTTCTAGTCTTCCATTGTATGAAGTATAGCAATTCAATATTAGCACATTAAAGTGTCACTTAGTATACTAATTAATACGTATTTCAGTTTAAATCATGCATTTTCGAGGACTTCAAGTACGTAATTGCTTGCAGTGGCATCGTAGAATAGAAACATAAGTATCCTGCTCTGACACGCATAACCTCGCTGAATTCTTTCCCTAGCTGATGTGTATTCCCAAATATTCAAGCTTGCAGGGATGTGCGCGCCGTGGAAGTCACAGAGTGTCATAAAACAGAGCTCCTAAAGCAAAATCAGCTATTTCCGTGGATGTTTCAGGCCCCCGAGACCCGGGGTGGCTTTTTATACATGCATAATATATGTCAAACATACACGTGTGGAATTTTTCTTAAACTGTACGTGTGATTCCATCTCGTTACTGCTCTGTTGTGTTGTGTTGGATGCTCCTATCCAACAACTACATTCAGCCCCGGAGTAGCTTTGAATAGAATGTGCTTTTATAGTCTGTATTTATTTCCTTCCTAGAGGAAGGGCAAAAATAGAGAAAAAGCTTGCTTCGGAGTTTTAGAAAACTTCATCTCGAAGCAGTGCAGAAAGGAGCGGATACCTAGGGGAGAGGTGTCTGCCTGTCTCCAAGTCGCTTCCCCGATCATTCCCGTCGGGGACACAAATCGCTAACCGTTTGGCCAGGATATTATCGCTTCAGGAACAGAGGGAGAAAGGTCGAGGCACTGCGGGGAGTCTCAGCAGAAGTGCTGCGCCCGCGTCAGGGCACCCTGCTCCGCAGGCGCGGGCCGCGGAGCGAACAATGGGCTGCGAAAGGATATTTAATATCGTGGTCGATCGACTCCTTCACAGCCGCCAGCCCTCTCTGTAAAATACATATACAGAAATTCGGTGGCATGGTCTTGTTGAAATAGTTGGTTCAAGGGATTTTTGCCGCATGAGCACGGGCACGGCACGATAGCAAACAGCACCCGGGGTGCTGTGCCAGCGTTAGTACGCTTTGTACGCGTGCCACTCGCTAAAGAGGGTGGGAAGGCAGCGCTGAGCAAGGGGAATGCGTGTCGGAGCAGGGCTTTCTCCTCCGGCTGCTGTGGTCAGCGGGGCACGGTCTCCCCGGATCGCTGTCTCCGCTGGTGCCGGCGGCCGCCGTGCCGAGCCCGCGTCGCCCGGCGGCTCGGCGGGGTGGCAGCCAGGGCAGCTTTGGAGGAGGGCTGCAGGGGTCCCGGGGAGCCGCATCGCTCCCCCTCTCCGGCCCTTCACCCGGCAGGAGCGGCAATCGGGAATCGAAAGTGACCCCCTCTCCCAGCTCCTGCTACGTCTGGGCTGTTTGATACTGGAATGCAACGAAAGTCTGCACTCGAGGGGTAATTTTCTCCATATGGGCGAGCGAGCGCGCACACAGCGGCTCTCTCCAGAAATAGCCTACCTCCAATTGTTTTTCACTTTCCACAGACAGTTACGGGGGGGGGGGAATCATATGGTAAAGAAAATGCTTTTTTTGATCGCAGGTCAGAGAAGGCAGCTAGAGCTCTGGGCGAAGCAGGCTAGCTGCACCGGGCTCCGCTCCCCGCCGAGGGAATGACTCGAGCCCCGAAGAAGGCGCACAGCTACGCGGCGCTCCGAGCGACAGCAGCCTCCGGCCGCGGGCCGGGGATGTCGCGGAGGGAGAGCTCTCCGGAGGCAAAAGCAAGAGATCATTAAGGGAAACAAGGAGCCTGAACCTCCTTGTAGGAAGGAGTGCGTGAGGCTGCGAGGAGGCTGCTCCACAGCCAGTGCAGCCAGCATAGCGTCGCTGCCGAAAATTTGCTTTGCAGCTTCCCCGCGTCTCAGCGCGGCGGAGCCAAGCCCCGGTTAGGGGCTCGTATAGGTAGAGCAAAACGCGGGTGCGGTGGCACCGCCACAGGCAAGACAGCAGCGAGGCCGCTAAGGGGGGGCCGCGACAGGGAGAGTGTCCGCCTGGCCTCCGCTTCCCATCTCTCCGGGAGGTTAACACGGGAGGGCTTTTTCCCCCTTTAGCTATCGGTTTAGGAGATGAGAGTGAGAAAGGAGAAAGAGAAGTTTGCGGAGTCTGAAGGGTTTGGTTTGGGAGAAGTTGCAGCCCAGCCGCGGTGCGACCGCTGCGGGGAAAAACTGAGCTGCTGCGAGGGGGAGCGGAGCGGGGCGAAGTGAACGATCCTCCGAGGGGCACCGGGGCCCTCGAAGTCGGTATGATTTCTTTCTAAGGCATCAGGGAAACTAACAGAATCGTTTATAGTTCGCTTCTTCCAGCCCAATGAGCAAGTCCACACAACACGCGAGGATTTTCATGGAGATGGTGGATGGTACCTCGCATAGTTACTTGCTTATATCATGACTAGATCAAAGTGCTCCACGGAGCCATCTTCCAAAAACAGGGCGCTTCTTTTTAAATGAGCAAACCTGATGTGTTTGTTTGTTTGTTTGCTTGAAAGAGTTGTGCCGTTTTCCTGTTTGTAATTTAAAGGTGCGCTCTTACGGGGATGTCTATCCCAGCGATCGCCGCAGTGACGTTGAATTATGGAAATAGCACAGGTGTTACTGTGGTGTTTGGGAATTAATTCTCGTTCCCTCTCTCCCCTCCTCCTTCCCGGAGTTATTTCCTCGCCTACCCAGATAGCTGGGAAAGGGTCCCACATACCCCGGAGCTGTAAATTGAGCGCTGAAATACTTGATCTCACTGATTCTTTGGAGAATTAAATCTGGCCTCATTTTACAGGAGGAAGAGAAGTCAATCTCGGAGGTTTTGCGAAGAAAGGCTGTTATTTCCTAGAGGATAGGCATTTAAGTTGTTAAATATTAGTTTTTAATTACATATTGTTCTTTTATAAAATAATATTTATACTTAAGTCCGGGCAGGTATTCAATTGAATTTTCAAGTCATCAGCTAACTATTCTTTACACAACTGATGGAAAATAGCTCATTGTGCAAGCGCCGGGGTATGTTTCTTCAGCAGACGGCGCTTGAGAGTTCACAGTTGTACTTTGTGCCCCGGACAAACGCCGCTGGGCTGTGCGGGACCCCGGACTTCACACGCCCCGGGAGCCCAAGGGCGGCGCGGGCGGGCGCGCCCGGGGCGCACCGCGGCCGGCCCGGCTCCAGAGGTGACCCCAGGTCAGACCAGCTCCGAACCCCGACCGTCTGCAGCCGGACGGCGCGGGAGCACTGCTTTAATAAAACTGAACCGCAAAGTACAGGAGGAAGCGGTGAAGACTCTTCCCGGCGCAGCCTGACACAGCCACACAGCGAGGAAACTAATTAACAAGAACACTACTAGTAATAAATAAAACGTTCAGTTTTGGATGTAGCCGCCAGTTCCGCGGTGATTTACGAGTTGTCCCACGAGGTGCTTGAACCCAAGTCATCCCGTGTCGTCCCCCGCCCCGTCCCCCGGCACCCTGCGCCCGGAATCTGGTGGCGAGATCGCTCCAGATACAACGAGCTCTTGTGGGGCTTTGTGGGCACCCGGGGCGGCCGAGGTTTCCTGCAATGGATCCATTGCAGGATGCTGAGCTGCTGAGGCATCTGCTCAGAGAAACTTTGCGTGTGTATGTTCGTGTGTGCGTGTGCAGAGCTCGGAGCTCAGTCCCGGCTAGGAGAACCGCTCTGCGGGGCTGCGATATGCGTGCCCGAGCGGTGATTTGCTGCCCACGTGAAGGGGAGGCCCCCTGCGCTGAGCTCCGAGGTGAGGGGCCGGAGCAGGCCTCCCCGCAGCAGCGCGGCCCGGGGAGCGCGCAGCACACGTGCGCCGGGCGGCCCGCTGCCCTGCGAGCAGCGCCGGGGCTGCGCCCTGTGCGCGGGGCTCATCCTGGCACGTTCCTCAGCGCCTTTGCCCCGCACTCCTCACCAGACGTCCGCTCCCCCAGCACCCTCGGCTCTGCTCCTTAGACAGAAATCCCACTGTAAGTACGCTCGAGGGGAGACTCCCCCCGCCCCCCCCCGCCGCCTTTTCTGCCCGTCCGAGGTGGCCATTTTGCGAAATTGAGCCGAGGCCTCCCTGCAGCCGCCC
>NW_020448897.1:422396-442487 GCF_003343035.1 Apteryx rowi | reverse complement strand
GCGACTGGCCCCCTTGGCTTAGCAGCCCCGCGAAGGGCTGCCGGGGGCGCGCCACGGCTCGCCGGCCCCACGCAGGCCCCGCAAGGGAAGAGGAGGCCAGGCTGCCCTGCAGCGCTTCGGCTCTGGCCCGCGGACCGCAGGCAGCGCTCTGATTTACCGTAAGGTTCACAGCGCCAGTGGCAACACTGACCGCTGGCAGGACAGGTAAACATGCTTTAAAAGCCGTGAACCAGCGGGGCAGGCACACAGACACTTTGCTCTGGAGCCGCCTGGCTTGGAAGTGCATTTTGTGGGTTTGGAGGGGGTGAGAGACTTGCTTGGGGATGTAAATATTTCTGCTCTCCATAAACTGGCAGAGTGGACTAAAATGAACACATGCGGTTCAGCATCTGTTTAGCTAGATGCATTTCAAAGAAGAATATTGGCTTTTCACCTCCAGGTACTAAATGGAAAATAAAAAGGGGTTGATGTCCTCTATTCTGTTTGCAATTGCCAGTTCTAGGACTGAGGGGATCTCCAGTTCACTGGCTTTCATTTAACTGTTTGGAGACCAGAGATGGAAAATATTTGCAGAGAAGAAAAGAATAGCTGCATGGAATCATTTGCAATTCAGTGTGAAAATATTCTAACAAACCTATTTCTATCCCAGTGCAGTTGAAAAAATAGCTCATAGCCGTCAACAGCCCATTCCGCTCTGCTGGACAGCACGGAAAGTTTTAGGCAACTAAATTCCTAATCGGAGACAGCAGAAAACAGCATAATCATGTCTTTGACTATAACCGTGTGGCAGCTTTAATTGCTAAAAATGTTAGTAATGGCTAAAATATTACAGTTTTAGTAAATGGGAAACTTCCCGGGAATGGTAAACTGTATAGCCTATATGAACAGAAACCAAAAAAAGCATTAACTTCAAGTGGCACACTTGGAATCGTAGAGGAATGAACACTTGGAAGGAAGTCAGGATAAAAGCAGAACAGTTCAGTGTAGCATGCAGGGTGTGTGCTTCAGGGAGGCACATTCAGAAACAACTGTTTTTCAAATTAATGCTGACAAAGAAATTATCATAATTTATATTTAAATACCTTTTCATTGTCGCTGCTACCATGGGCAGAACATTTCATGTAAAAATGTGCTTCCTAAAGCACAAGCAGAGCTGGCTTTTTTGGGCTGGCCCCCAGAGGCTTGGTTTACTTCTTATGGAGAGGTCTGTTCCTAATGTTAGGAGCAAATCGCTAAGCTTGGAGTTCTCTGGCCTGTTTCAGCATGTGCTTATCACTAGGTAGGCAGGGATCCCGCAGCTGGACAGTGCCCACTTGTGGCTGACCTTGTTTGAGACAGAAGATGCAAAAAGCCCCTGCATGGGGGCCAGCCAGAAGACACTTGGAAAATACAATGTTTGACTTGTCTAGAACTGATCCTTGCTTGCACTGGACATCTGGAAATGGGAAGGAAGGAAGGAACAAGGGAACAATGAGCACCTGCATATCCTTCCTGAGTTATAGAGCTGCATGTGAACATCCTGGACCCTGGGGGGACTCCTGCTTTCATGAATCCCATCACTGTACTGTTTACTGGAGTAATGTACAGGCCAAAGGAGCTCTGATATTCTGGCATCTAAAAGCTTTCTTGAAGAAGTGTTTGGTTATGGATTATTCATTTGCTTTGCAATAACATTTAGCAGACCCTGTCAAGGGTTAGGGCTCTGTTATGCCAGGATCCTTGAAAGTACATAGAACCAGACAACAATCCTTGGCCCAGGGATCTAAGTAAGAGGGGAAAGTAAGTGCCTGTCTTCAATAAAGCAAGAAAAGAAAGTGTCAAAACTACAGTAAGCAGTAAGTGGGAAATGGTGACACTGAGGACAAAAGGACCCTCCTAACTTCAGTGTACTGTTTAAAGGATCTCTTCTGCTCTGGCTGAAATCGGCAAACTGTCTCTTGATACTTAGAGTGCAAGATTAAACCTCATTGCATTGTAGTGTCATGATCACATTTAGCTCACAAATAATATTCCTTATCTTTTTTTCAGGGTCTTAGACAAGTGTATTATCATGCAGTGCTATGTGTTATTTGGTATACAGGCAGAACCATCAAGAATGTCATAAAGCAAATCACAGGACAAGCTGTAGAAGCAGGACAGGTAGTCGCAGTCGCAGATAATATGTATATGGGATTTAGGAATTAGATTACAACACTTACTCTCCCAGTGAGTGCATCACTATGGACCATGCTTCATTAATACAGCCTATAGAAAATCTCTTTTCTTATTTAGAGCAATTAAATACTTAACAAGTCATCCAAAAATGGCCATGTGAGCTTGGTGGAGGGAGCTTACTACCAATTTTCGTCTCTGACAATGACACTATGTAACCCATATCTGTAGTCAAAATGAAGGAAGAAAAATGAGACCTCAGAGGGGATCAGCTGCACCAGATTTGTTTTGGTCTTGTATTTTTCCTGATTAATTCTGACTTATTCGATAAACACTGATTCCTCATCTGTTATCCTTAGATTTGAGTGTCTCAGGCAATGGGTAAGAAACTATAGCCCCAGTCTCAGCTTCTTACCTCACCTTGATCAGAACCTGTCAGGAGCTAATTAAGGTCTTGTGGTCCACTGAAATGAATGAGAAAGGTAAAACACTTGCAGATGCATATCCACCCAAGTCTGGCTTTCCTTTTCAGGCATTTCAGCACTGGAGACACCACCTCCACGATGAACTCCACCTTGAGCTCCAAGCACATTTCTTGCTGTCAGACATGTTCTGGACAAGACACAGAATGTCATTGCTTCTGGGCAAACTCTTTCCCTAAGGCTGTCTTTTGGGCAACTTCTCTGAGCCCTAAACATGTTCGGAAATTTAGATCAGAAACATTAGCAACTACCAAATGAAAACATACAACACATGCAGGCAGCCAAAATAAAATAAATAACCAGTCAGGCCTCTGCTATGCAAATACTTTCAGTTAAGTAAAGCAGCATTACATTACTTTTCAAAAGTTCATTAAGTGGTTCCCTGAAGCTGCATTTTTTTACCCACAGCATTCAGTTTTCAGGTCACTCACCATTCAACTTGCCAGACATTGTTGGGCGCCAGCTGTATTTGTAGTGTTTTGCATTACTGTTAGTGTTACTCTTGTGCCAGGTAACCAGACTCTTTAGCAAGAGATAGAAACACAGAACAAAAAGATGCCCCAGAGCATCTTCCAGAGCATCTTCTGTCCTGCGCCAGAGCGCTTCCAATCTTAATATAAGATACAAAAAAAAGAGAGGGAAGAGGAAAAGAAAAAAAAAAGAAAAGAAAACAGCAGGTGGAGACAGGGAAGTGAAAAAGAAATGATGAGACAAGTACTGATTGGTGTGATACCGAGCAGCCTCAACACAACAGCTGCTATCTGGCATCAGATTCTTTGCATAAGTGATGGCTGGATGGGGCCTATAAGGAGCTTGCCAGCACATTTTACCACATGAGCCATACGTTCTATGTCACAACTGCCAAAAGCGCTTTGGGGTTATAAGGATGGTTTGTGGTTGCGGCTTGGCAAAAAGTATAAGAAGGCAAGAGTGTGTGTCTTTCAACTGTACTGATATGCCAAGAATAATAAAAAAAAATTAACAGGACTCCCAAGCACAGTCCTTGTGACATTATCGTGAAAAGAAATGTTTGTTTAAAACAAACATGTGAATCACAAACCCTAACTGTCATCCTCAAGTGATTTGGAAGAAGCATTCTGAAAGTCTTCCCACCCTCACCCCCCTCCCCAATCTCTGCAAGCTGCAATTGCAGGCTAAGTCACTTAACATTGATTAGCAGCCCACACAGTGCTCTGCGAGCCTGGTTTTTGAAGGTAGGCTCCTGATTCCTTCAAGGAAATGCCAGATGTTCACAGTAGGTTGTCACATGGTCAGGGTAGGAGTTAACTGTCCCAATTTTTTGCTTTCATATATCTGGCATGATACACACCTCACTCTGGAAACCTTGACCTATATTACGTTACACTCCTAGTTAAAATATCATTCATGTCAGTTTGAAAACCACATCCTTTAAAACATAATGTACTTTAACATTCTTTCTGCCCCCACCCCCCCCAGCCTTTAATTTAGTAAGGCTTTAAGAGCATCATGTGCTTGAATTCTGGGCTGCTCCCGGGCATTTAAAAAAGTAATTGGAGTATTTAGGCTTTAAATGGATCCTCTTTTCAATCCAAATGGTATCACACATCAGAGATGTCAGTATGAATGGTTGAAGAGAGATTAAAAATTCTCCTAAAAGCCTGGTAATTAAATCATCTATACATCCACATATTTGGTCTAAGCAACCCTGAGTGCCCTAGGCTCCATCTCTGTACTGCAGCATTCCCACCACCTCAGAACATGTGGTACAAAAAACAGCACCTGATCCTGCCTGAAATGTTGGCTGTCAGTCCCACTATTGGCTATTCTTTTGGGATTTCTCAGTACTCTCTGAAGAAATACTCTTTTCTCAGTGAAGAATCCTGGGCCCAGACCCAGAAAGTTATTTCAGTGCCTGATTCTAGCCTGCAGTCGATGGAATTAGGCACTGAAATACTTTCAGGATTTATGCCTTCGTCTTTTTATTCCTCCTGTACAACATCTAGTGCCTATGAACCACTGCAAACAGCAAGAAGGTAAATAATGGCTGAATTCTGCTCCAAGTTCAGACCTGACAGCAGTTGTTATAATTAAGCCATATTAATTACTCATCTTTTTAATTTCTTTTTATAACCTCACAAGTTTTTATCTTCTCTGAAAAGAGGCATAAAACAACAACAGAGATGATCCTACTTCACAGAGTGTGATATCTGGTACAACTGCACATAGTACTCTGGCTGAAGAGGCATTTGCACTCTGCCTCTCAAGTGTCCCGTCCCCACCACTAGGCAGGTTGTCACCTGAAGGAGATTACACTAAACATCAGACAACTCAGTATTACAGCTATACGCTGCGCTTACACTCTCTGGAAAGTCTAACCTGTCAATAATTACATAGCAAAGATGTTACAAATAAAATCAATCCTTCATCTTCCCACTTACCTCATTCTAGTCCCATGTCTTAAAACAGTGCATGCCTGATCAGAGAGTAGAATTTTTGATTAGAAATGTCTCAGATGATCACTCTTTAATGTTCTTAACTGCAAGCCATTTATCTTCTATGCTTTTTATCCAGTCTTTACTTACAGAGGAGCAGCTGCATGGATGTTCTCACTTTTTGTTAATCTAACCCACTTTGGAGAGCCATGTGCAGGCTCATTCCTAATAAAGAAAGAGTGATAGGCCCTCTTCCTACTCCTTTCCTTCCAAAATTTATTAAAAATATTAACAGGTCAACAACTGGGAAGGCAATGCAAGAGTCTTGCTATATTGTCATTGTACTGGGTAAAATGGAAATGGCAACAGCAGCTCAGCAGCTCTCTTAGTAACTGCATCTTGCTTATTACAGTAATTATTACAAACATTCAGAAATATGTCATCTTGAATACACGCACCCAGCTCTACTAATAGATAACAAGATTCTGAAGTCACAAAAATTGAATCTAATCATATCAACTAACCTTTAACAGTCGTTTTCTCTTACAAAAAACTGATCTAATTCCTCTGCTTTGTCATTATGCTTGTGTAGTCCCACTTCTGAACATGTCTGCTGACTTGTCTCTGTAACAATGAAATGTGTTTGTCCTATGTGTGGATTTTACATTCTACAAGTTAAGTTTCTTTATGCATGGGAAGGAGTTTGGTCAGTCAGACCACCCCAATAATCAGAGGTGATTTTCAATATATATGGTGGCTCCAGCATGTTCCTCGAGGGCACTTGTTCCACAGCTCATATCACAAGTCACAAAGCACCCATGTGCTGTTGAACAGATTTCAGATTTCATATAAAATATTGAACCCCACGGTTAGCATGTGTTAGCGGCTGGGGCTTGGAGCATACACATCATCAGAAGAGCACTGCATCTGAGGTGCAGTTTAAAGATCGGATTAACTGTCTTTTTAACATTCCCCTCCCTTGTCCTGACCTACTAGCACCAAAGCAGTAATGCCCAAGGATTCCAAGAGCAAAGTGGTGGGGCATGACAAACCGTCTCTCTTTCAAGTGTCTGCAGTCGCCACATTTGCTATTTTATTTGGGCTTTCTTAAAATGCTCTTCAATGAACTGAATTATTTTCAGTTGTAAATTTAAGATGGAAAAATGCAGTATTAGGCATATCTGGCTCTCCATCCCTCAGGTAATATCCATATGCACATTCCTTCCCCTTGCCAATCTCTGTTTGCTCATGACTGCTGGATTTTAAGCAAAGGACCTTGCATATGGTAGCAGCACTCCACTGGTCACAATTCAAGGCAGCTGTAGATTTCTAAATGAAATACAATATGGAAGCTCTTAAAACAAACAGACTCTTGGACTTGTAAGTACAGAAGTGTTTGAGATTCACTAACTATACACAACAACTCGTTCTCTGTGCTTCAGAAGCTCACTGGAGGAAGCAGGGCTTGTCATTTAGTACAGTAATTATAATGATTCATTATTATGATTATTAATTATAATCATATAATCATGGTAATGTTTAATAATTACAGTCATTACTATTTATATTAGAACAGATCCTAGAGGCCCCAGTCGGAATAGTGGGCTACATTGTGCCTCATACAGGTAAGGGTGGACAGTTAGGGGTACTCTAATGATATGGAGACTGCAGTCAAGGACCCAAATCCTTCAGATCTGAGCACAGCAGTTGCTTAATGCAATATGCATAATCCAGTTTTGTTCAGTGCCATGCAGAGTGTGAATGGAGATGTGCAGTTCTGTCAGGAATGGGGCATCAAAATGCATAAGATACCCTGGGGAATGACAATGGGGATGATGACAAGGGAAACAAGCTGCTAGTGACAGCTTAGAGAAGCTACCTGTGGCTGTAACGTTTGCAAAAATAGTGGCTGCTTCTATGCATCTCTTGGTTCTCCACTTTGTGACAACCCCGTACTTTGGTGATAAGGAGTATTGTGACAAGCACAGCCTATCTTCAGAAGGACTTTCCAGCTCATCAGGCTGTTCTTGCCCAGCCAAGTCGTGTAGATGTACTTCTCTACATGTTTTCTGATTTAGTGTTGCCTAAGACTGTCTTGACTTGTACTTAACCCCTTCTCCCCTCCCTTCTACAGCAGACACACACACACACACACACACACACACACACATACATATACACACACACACACGATCTGCATGGTTTGAACTTGGGACTCTTAGATTTAAAAATACCAGCCTCAAATGCTCAAATGGGCCATGTCCATTATACCACGTCATACCATAACTTCTACCAAGGGACAACTGTTTATCTTGTCTTCTCAGGAACTGCTTGCAGTAATTGCTGTCTGTTATCTTCTCTCATCAACCCTCTGCAGCACCCTTTATTCACCTTTGGGGTTTATTCCCTGCAGCAGGTTAACACACTGCATGTTGATGCAATAGTCTAATATTGCATGCTGAGAGGCCTCCTGGAGCCCAGGTGCTACCAAAGTTACTGGGCCTGGTCATGAGTGTAAAGTGTGTGTAAATCATTGCAAATTAGTCCCTTGGTGTTTTTTTCTGCCTATATGTAAATTGCCACTTTCTTGCCATCTCCTTGTATGTGTTTAGCATTCAAGATGCAAAAGGTAGGAATCTCTACATCCAGTGCTGTAATTTCTCTGTTCTTTTACAACCTACTCCTAAATTTCTTGGTTAACTAATAAAAGATGACGGGATTATTCTATTTAGAGACCACAGAACAGGTTCAACTACTGAGTTGTGTGCCAGTCTAATTTAACTAGCTTACATGTTCTTATACTAGATCAAGTGATACAAATAAGAAATGAGGCCTGATTTTTTTTCAAAGTTTTTTAAATGTGTAACAGTCCATTATTTAGAAAACTGTGAAATATCAAAAACAGTAATGCTTTATATCACTTTCCCTCCCCCAAAACAGGAAGAAACACAGGTCATAATAGGCTTATCCTGTTATTATCAAACCCTGAAAAGATGTTGTCATATTGTGCAGGCATATCTGCTGCAAACTTCATTAGATAACTTAGTGAAAGGGTATTTGGTATGTGCTCCATGATATGATGCAGAAAAAGCATAGCAGCCCTGGAGGTACTTTGGTTATTTCAATAACAAAAGAAAAGATATTGACTGATGCTCAGGTACAGACATCATTGTTTCAACAGGACAGTGTTGCTGTTTAACAAACAATTACTTGGTGCAATGTGATTCTTCTAGGGATTATGTTGTTATTATTAAAAAGTTTTACATCCCTAGAAATTCTCACATAAAAACTTCCACAAAAAGAAAGTTTGAAGCTGGAAAATGAAGCTTGGAAATGACAAAGTTAAAGCTTTCTTATGATCCAGTCCCTGAGTACGTGATCATATATGTATGCTGAACAGGGAACAAGGCGGAACTGGATAGTCCAAGTGAATGAGTTATGGCGGAGCCTTGTCTGATTCACTACAAAGGTTAGATGGTATGCACTCTATGAGACATGTGGCTGCACAGCAAACAATGAGCATAAAAATAAAAATTGAACAGCTGCCTCATATGCTAAGAGCGTCCATCTTGTACATTGAGCAAGCCTGGGTTCCTGAAAAAAAAAAAGTGTCTGATCCTATTAGCTATATTTATACACACCATGCGGATGCATCAATATTGGATGCTTTATAAGGCTGGGATATGTCCTGCACTCCAGACAGATATAAGAATAAAAGACATCTTAGATAATATTGCATTTTTGGCAACATGTGTTGGCTCAAAGGAATTGTAAAGGAAGTAAATTAAATACTACTAAGAATGTATATATTTATAGCACTTTTCATATAAGGATCCCAAAACACCTCTCAAAAAATTAAGCCTCATAACATTGCTGTGATCTAAGTAACAAGCATCACTTTTTTCTAAAGTGTGAAGTGAATCATAAAAAGAGTAGGTAGTTTTCCCAGGCTATCATAAGCAAGAATGCCTGAATTTTAGGCTCCCACTTTAACACTTAGACAAACTGTCTTCTTTGAAAACATCCAGAGAAGCTATTGATTTTCATGCTTTCTTGCAGTTCTCCAATAATCCAGCAAGCTGCTCAGGCACATGCTTAACTTAAGGCCATTGATTGCTGGCCTGTGTTTCAGAAAAACATTGTGGAGAGCAGTACATGTAGTTTTAGAGAAAAAGCATGTTTATAAGAGCACTGGTCATTTTACCAACTGTGCCTAGAATTTCCTGGACGTTATGAATGTTCAGCTGAATCCCCAGTGTCAGATCATATTAAAATACTGTCCTCAAAAAAGGAACATTCCAAATTTCCATGATCTTTGCCAGTTTCCAATGATTTGACATTTATTTGAGCTATTGTGCAAAGTTTTCTGTTGAGTCAGATCATTCAGGACTAGCTGTTGGGACCACAGAGTGTCAGCAGAACATTATTCATCTGCTGGTAAGTAGCAGCACAGTTTATTGGATAGGTAGTGCTCCTTCACACAGAGATAGGCACCAGGAAATCCACTCTATAGTCAAAATAGGAACTAAGCATTCTGTTGCCCCTTTGATCTGAGCAACTGGTCTGTATCTGGTCACTTGCTGGATTTCCTTTAGGAGGAGAAATGACACTAGTATCTTCCTGGGGGGCAGAAGAGGGAGGAAGAAGAAACTACAGTTGAACAAAACTTCCCTGACTGCACAGTAAGACCAGGTCTTTGAACCCACATATGCTTTATGTGAATAGAGTTCTCCCATAAGGGCAAAGCAAAAAAACTTTTTGTGAACTATTCTCAAAAGTAAGTGTGCACGGAGCTCTAATTAGCTTTTACCTCTGTAGATAGGACATCCTGGCTTCAAGATAGAAGTGAAGTTGACTTAATTGCTTAGATCTTAAGCTATGCAAGGCAAAGAGCCTCTGTACTGTGTGCTTGTGTAGTCCTAGCAGCACTGGAACCAGACTGAAGCTCCTCAGCAAGACCTCAATGCAAATAATGAATGCAGCTACATAAGAGGACATGGAATGACTCATTCTAAACCACAAGATGTTTGGACTGCAAATAAAGAAAGATATGTGGAATATAATCTGCTGTTGAGTTTTAACACAATTCCTGTTAACTTTGAGCTACACACACAGAGAACAATAGCAGGCTATAGATTTTGTTTCTGTCCCTGACATTTCACTAAGCGCTGCAAGCCCAAAACATTTTGAAGGTTATATGCAATGTCCTGTGGAATGAACGTCAAATGTCGACTCTTACGCTCTTGCAAGATCTGAGCAATAATAAGACAACTCTATAGACTGAGGCAAGTTTATTATTACAAATACCTTATTAAATCTAAATGGTAATGGCATTCCAATTAGCTCATTGTTAGGAATCTTTCATGTTTGACTTTCATTTAGACTGATTACGGGAATAATACAGACCCTGTATAAGTAATTGGCACAAAATAAAAGCATTTGAGCTGCAAAAACCCTCCTAGAGGCTGCACTCTTAAAAAAAATATATATAAATAAAAGCTTCCTATCTTTCCCAGCTCATGAGCTCTCTCTGTTCACCATAATAATGAGACAACCCATTGAGTCTCCTGTGGGCCTGGTGGTATCGGAGTTCCCTTTTTACCTACCTTTCTCTTCTCCGTAGCTGTAGGGGGCCTCCTTTTCTTTTACTCTGCACTCTTCTATTCTCTACTCCCATCATCGCAAGCCTTGGCACTGTTTTATTGATCCTTCTCAACTGCGGATTCTCTCACACCCAGATCACAAGCTAGCCTCTGTCTCTCTCCCACACCCTCCTCCTCCTCCTCCTCCTCCTCCTCCTCCTCCTCCATGGCTGTTAAGCCATGATAGTCTCTCCGGCAATCAGACGAGCAGCTGGGAACATGCCTTTCAGTGTGCTGGCTCCCTGTTCCCTGCAGATAAAAGGTGTTTTCTTTTGCGTCAGAGCCTCCATGAGTCTGACAGAGGCTAATGGGTGACTCCTCACAGCAGGCTCCTGCTTGCTTCCTTCAGAGAGGGGTTAGGGGAGAGGATTCTTCCAATACATTGCTACAGCCCAGGCCAGAGATTTTCCTTTCCTCCTCTGGTGGAAGGAGGCCCACGACAGGGTGCAGCACTGTGGGGTACCCCTCAGCCATGGGGAGGCCTGAAGCACAGTCCTTTGAGAGCTCAGCCAGGCAGACAAGCCCTATTTTCTACCTCAAGGCTAAGTTCCAGTCAGACAAGGGTGCACCGAGCCCAGAGGGCCTAGCTAACAACTGAGGAGGAAGGTTCAGGAAAAGGCATCCCAAACCATGGCCTAGAGCTCTAGTTCATTAGCTTAAGAGAAGGAGCAGCGCACGATATTTGGTGAAAAGTGAGAAGGCCACAAGCCTTCGTCTCTGCCAGACTTCTCTTCCTCTTTCCCTGATTAATCTAGTGCCAGTTCTGCCCTATTTCTGGGCACAGAAGCAATATGTAAAATGCGCAATGTGTGAACACTTTCCTGCTCTTTGGTTTGGGTATGCGCCTCAGCCACACACTACTTTGCACTGGAGCAAGACACAAGCCTGCACCCTCTGCCTCTTCCCACCCCATGCTGAGTGGGAAGGAAACCCGGCAGGTGGGCTTGCTGGATCCAAGACATATTCCAGCCACTTCCCTGAGAGGGAGATCAAGCTGGGAGCAGTGCTCTGGAACACAGCTTCCTGGCAGGGTAGACACAGCACGTGTTAACCGTATGACAGCGAGCCAGGAAAGGTCTCTCTGCTGTGGGAAAGGGAAGGGCCAGTGGTTCCTATTTAGGAACTTTTTGGCTTCTGCAGGGATCTGGCTCTGTAGGGTGAGCCAGAAGCTGTGTGTGAGCCGCAGCAGCAGGACCTTGGGAAAAGCTGGGGAAGTAGCTGGCAACGACAGGCAACCATAGAATAACAGGCAACTGAAAGCTGGGCCTGAACAGCCTAAAAGCTGGGACAAGTTCTGTTCTGCTGCTCTTAGAGGAGCATGGTGGTACCTGCAGCATGAAGGTGCTGGACTAATCAAGCAGTGGATCAGGGGCCCAGAAAGGCTGTGAAATCCCCATCCTTGGAGGTTTTCAAGATGCAGCTGAACAAAGCCCTGAGCAACCTGCTTTGAATTCAGTGTTGACCCTGCTTTGAGTAGGAGGTTAAACTAGACACCTCCTGAGGTCCCTTTCAACCTGAAAGATTCTGGGACTGGATGGCTTAACATGGGCTGGGAATGGTTATTTTGCTCTCTCAATTTGTGAAAGCATCTTTTACTTCTGGCAGCGTTGTCTGAAGAGTCTCGTCCATTACTGGAGCAGCGCAGTGCTTAAGGAAACCTGCCTATGCTGGAGAGTACTGTCTTTGCAAGGCCTGCATTCCACCTGCTCACCAGACAACCAGTTTGCAACCCTGTAGATGAGCTTGGTAATCCTTTGCATTTGGTACTACAGTACGTCTGTAGAGTCAGTGATCATCAGCTGACTGGCTGCATACCTTCCTTCCTTTTTCTTGTCTGTTAGGGAATCATGACTCTCCTGATGGAATCGGTGGAAAGATTTCCATGAATTTCCACAGGAGGCTCAGGATTTTTAAGCCTCCCTGGGCAATGATGCTTAGTGGAATCTCTGTGTTGGGTGGACCATGATCTGATACAAAAATCAGTAGTGTTTTATTAAGTAACATTTGATCCACCATAACCTGATATCACACTCTTACTAGGAATTAGATGTCTTTTTTTTTTTAATGCAAATAATGAAGTAACTGGCTCAAAAAGCCAGTTTATCATCATTTCACCTGTGCCAACAAGTATATAGGCACATGCTTAACTAAAGCACAGAGCTAAGCATGTGTTTAATTGCTTTTCTGGACTTTCTGGAACAGAAATTGAAAATTGCTCCATAGCTGAAGTATATAAACAGACCTGTACAAGAGAAGTCTGTATTGTGTGAATGAGAAATATTCCCATGGATGGCTAAGTTTTAAATTAACTCCAATTTTTATGGGACTCTTTGAACCAGAAACCACTACAGAACTTTTAATACTGAGCTGGCAATAATTTAGGCATTGCTGTATTGTCAGGCATATATATCCTGCCTTTGTATTTGTAACTGTTTTATATTTACTTGTCTCATTAAAATAACCAAGAATTCACTTTTGTGTATGTTTGAGTCATTCTGATGAGGTATGTACAGATAAGAGCCTTGCTATCTGTCTGCAGTAATAAAGATGAAAAATCTGCTGACATCCTGAACAAGCTGAAAACTAGGGCATTTAACTAAGTTCATTTTAACGCTTAAAATCTCTGTGTTGTCATTGTAAATTAGGAACTTCAGGTGAAATCTTGAATGTGTTGAAGTCATCTGCTTCAATGGATCTGGAGGAGGTAACTAACTTTTAACTACAAAATTCTTCTGAATAACCCTACTTACGCTTCTGTCTATAAGATTAACCAGAAAGGAAATTACGCAGGCTAAATTTGCTCTGTTTAAAAACCATAAGCCTTACAAATTATATTTACATTTAATTAAAAAGTAGACACATTAGCCATTTTTTTCTACATTTTTTTCTTATTCTGCACTGGTCCAATTTTTTTCTACAAAGTGTTTAATGATAATCTTTTTATAAATGATAAGATATTTAGATAGGGTTGCCTTTAACCCCAAGGCTTGATTTGCAAGCTTAATAAGTTTCCAAACATATTATTAAGAAGTGCAGACAAAAAAAAAAGGGGGGGGGGAGAGAGAACAAAGAATCAAGGTGCATTTTGATATCAGATTAATATTACTCAGGAATGATAGTGTTCCATGCTAAGAGATAGATGAATTCCCTTTGTCACCCTTGAGAACTACCATTCTTATCTGTTTCAGAACTAGATCAACTCCTTATCTCAGCCGTATGTGAATACTACAGTCTTTGTCAAAGAATATATGCTCTGTCAACATCCTAAAAGTTATTGCCAGAAAGACTAGTGATCCTGGTATCTGGATAAGCCACCTCAGAGGGAGTAAAATTTGGGTTGTGATTTTGTTGTTTATTTCATGCCCTCTGCTAAGAAGTGTATTTAATTGTAGGGAAAAATAGTTCGAGACAGTTTTACGTCGAATTTGCAGAGCCAACCTGAATTTCAAGCACTGGTCAGCTACCAAGAGAACACTGTCCTCTCCAAATACCAGTATTGACCCATGGCTGCATGGAACAAATCCCAAGCAGAGCTTTTGAGATTAGGAACAAAACTTTGCTCAATGGTGAAAGCAGACCACCAGGACAGCACTGTCCCTAAGCTCTGTGTTGCTAAATGAGCACCATCTGAACCAAATTAAGCCTTTTTGAGATCAAGGTAATAAAGTGCGGAGGCCATAAATGCGTTGCTCATAACAATCAAGTTAAAATGAGAAAGATGAGATAATCAGGCCAGAGGGAGGTGAAATAGGGAGTTCTAAGTGATTATAGTTATTTGGAAATCCAGAGGAGGGAGGATCCCTATGTTTGAAAACATCTCCACACCTTGAATTTGTGGAGGATGAGGTTTTGGTGGTGACTAGTTCTTTGATGTCTTTTCCTTTCCCCACCTTTATCTAAGCTCCACTTTAGCCTCAACCAGCAACTTGCTCCCAGGTGAGGTTAATTCCTAGATGCTGTGGGGAGCTATCAGCTAGCTCATTAAAACACTGTTTAATTAGTAATGATACTACATTTTCACAACAGAAGCATGTATGCAAAGAGCTGGAGTTATGAATTACAGTAATAGAGGATAATCTACAGAGAGACAACAAGAAGATATATTAATGTGGTGCCCAGACATGCCCATGTTTTGTGCTTAAAGCTGTCCAAGTGATGAGTGTATATGTGGGATATTTGACTAAAGGCTCGCATAGCAGAAAACAAAATAAAGCAAATAGAAGAGGGGAGAGAAAGGTGAAGAGGAAGACTTTAATTCCCTAGACCAGTACCTCACCTGCAAATTCAGAGATCACTAATCTTCCATTGGAGGGGCAGCTGCACTGGGCAAAGATTAGACAAGAGGTTTTCCTGTGTGGTGTGATGAAACAGCACAGAGAAATACATATTATATTCGTCTTATAGGTCAGCGCTACTAAACCAGGAGCACGTACTGGTACCCTGCAACAACATAGTTAAGAATACATAGTTCCCAAATCCAAGTAATTTATTATAAAGTCAATTTTAATTCCATTTTTCTAGGTCCAATCCTACTTTCAAAAATGGAATTACCTGAGCATTAAGATAAGTATTGTTTGCTCCTGTACACCCTTTTTTTTTGTAGGCAGCTTAGAGAAACATGTACAGTAATAATCTCAGCCTCTCCCCTGCCCCTTTAACTTTCACTTGACAGAACAGAACAGTTCAGAATAAAGAGCTAGCAGGAAAAAACAAAACTGAACAGTCTATATATGAAAAAAACTCTAGATAGTCTGAGCGGTTTGGGGTCTGAGGCTGAAGTTTCTCAGTGACAAAAGGAGCTGGAGGGCATGACAGGATCATCAGATCTTTCTTTGCATGAATTACAGCAAAGCCAGAGATTTGTGGTGAAGATTTGACCTTAGCAGAATAAGTTAGGATGGCCTTAGCTGTTAATAAACCAAGCACTAATTAAACTACCATTGGCCAGGAAAATCAACATATTTTATGAGCAGCATTTTAACAGAATATTTCTTCGATAATAAAACATTCTGATGAGTGTTTCTCAGATTTCTGCCATTTTCTCAGACATTCTCATTGTCCAACATTTCAGACATTACATTATTGCATGCTAGAAATTCTTACTGCTTTGTTCCCCAAAGCCCTGAAAAATTAACACCTTTTCCCCTCTTCTCATTTACAGTATGAAGGTTCATGTATACGTGTCTAAGTTTTCCACTGCAAGTTATGCAGTTGGCACTTTTTGTATCCTATTTCCAGCTGGAAAGAGTGATTTTGTCCAAGATCTTCAAAGGGGAGTGAGCTACTTGAATACCTTTAGGAATCCAGTCCAACAGGCTCATGAAAAGTTCAGCAAAGGAAGAAGAGGCACATACTAGGTATGCATACCAGTCACTGGGGTGATGGAGGACTTCCCGTGGCATTGCCACAGTATTAACGTCAGTGGTAAGTAAATACAATTGTATAAGTCACAACTTGTAAGACCCAGACCTTCAAAGGTACCTAACTCTATTGGCCTAGATGCTTGGAGGAGTACAGGCATACAGTGTCCATTGATTGCAAAGGGGTTAAGCTCCTTGATACCCCTGTGGATTTGAGGACTGAGCAAAGATCTTGGACTCCAAGCTCTACAGAACAGATTGAGGACTTTTGGACAGCCCAGAAGAGAGGAACAAGGAGAGGTACAGAGTACCTCATCAAGTACAAATAACCAAGCGGCGCTTGGCTTGACAAGCCATGGTCCTAGTATGTGGCTCATTGAAGTCAGTGAAAAGATCCATCATGATTTCAGTAAGCTTTTCTTTTCAGCTGACCAGGCTGGAATGCTGCCTGTCTCATGCCTCTTCCTAGGGTGAATGAAAAGCAGTCCAGAGATGCTAAAGCAATTCATCCTTTGATTTAAACAGGGTTTGTCCAGGGCCCAGGCTAGCCCAGTGTGAGCTCCTGATTGCAGCAATGGTTGCAAGTAACTTAGCCTGTGTCAAAGTGCAGATGACATCTCCATTTGCCATGTGCAAACCCTGAAACGATAAAGATGTTATTAGATAGTCCACATCTGATGCAAACCACGCTTGCCAAGACCAGGCCCTGGAGAATTTGACATGACTTATCAAGATTAATCTATTAGTACTTATTCTTTTTACCATTTAATATTATTTTCAAAATTGTGAGTGAGGGGGTTGAGCCTGCAGGTAACCTGCAGGCCAATTAAATTTCAAGAGAAACAAACTTCTGAACTTCTAGTGCTATTTATCTTCTTTGCTTTCAATGGAGTATTCCTGTTGGGCTGAGCGATATGTGGAGTTAGGGTGACAGCCTGTGGCAAAACAGAAGAATTTCAATATCTTAATCCTTTTGATTTCCACTTTCTTTTGATCTTGTCTCTGCTTTCTGCTTGTCAGGCCACACAAAGGTGGTAAAGTTTGGGTTAGACTTTCCTGGGCTGACACCATCAGTCCCAGCTTCAAGGATGGAAAATTGCCACCCTTTCTCCCTCTTTCTCCCAACCCCTCTTCATTATTGGTGTCTTCAGGCACTGCATTAAATAGTAACCTATCTGGCAAGAGGTTACAGCTCCTGGGTGCAGAACCTGAAGGAAATAATCTTGTGTGCATCTTCAAAAGTGTCACTCTAGTGGGACTGCAAGTTGGTTCTCTTCGACTCCAAAAAAGAAGAGCAATGGAGCAGCCTAAACTCTCAATGTTGCATTTTTGCACGTTTTGCTGCTGGCCTGTCCCTCCTTCCATGACATAGGATGTTAGAGACACTTCATGTTGCGGTCTTGTTGCATTCCTTAGAGCAAAAATCAGCTATCTCAAGAGCAAGGCAGCAGTCTTTGAAGCTCTAATAGTACGTTAGTCATTTTTTTATCCCCCAAAATGTTTATTCTGTGTTGGGCTTTTCTTCTGCTGCTGCTGCTTCTTCCTCTTGAGCAGCAGAGTTAAAAAAAAATCTATATTCTTTCTATACTCTGCCCAAATTAATCAAATAAATTTTCTTTAAAGCAACACTAAATGAGTCACAGATGGTTTTGCCCTTTTACAGGTTACAGAAATCACCCATTACAGTTCTTTTAATTTATCAGTGAGGGAAAATAAGATGGCCTCTTGCTCCCTTTGCAATAGTAATCAGAAACAGTCTATTTGGAATTTAATTTACCCCAAATATGTATTGATAGCTGCAATGAGGAATATGTGACCTCTTTGGGAGTCACCAGTGGATGGAAGGTGGATAGTTTTTATAAAACCACCTTTAATAAAAAAGAGTGTTATATTGAGTATGTTTGGTGCTATATTTAAGCATATGGTTTCCATATCAGGAACTAAGATGGCAAACACATGCTTTACCTTCTGACTAACCTTTCTAATACTCATCACTCCTTGCAAAAAGAAAGCTGCGAGGGATATTTTATTTTATTTTATTTTATTTTATTTAACTCCGATTATATGGAAAAGCTGAAGAAATTTCACAAGGAATGTAAAGCGTGTGCCCCGCTTGCTTATTTTTCTGCTCATACAAAGACAGGAGGAGATGAAGCTTGTCTCTGGGCTTACACCGGCTCTCCTGGCTCCTCCACCCTCTCGGCGGGATCCGTCCGAAGGGCACAAAGCCGCGACTGACAAAAAGAAGGGAAGATGTACAGCCACTCCGCGGCCCCGAGCAGGGAGCAGGTCCCGGGCGAGTGAGCTGGGCTCCCCGGGGGAGGCCAGGGGCAGTTCCCAAGCCCGGATTCCCTGCGCCTCTCCGCTGCCTCGCTCCGCTACCCTCCCGGGCCTGTTTTGCCTTTGCAAAACACCGCCTTGGAAAGGAAAATCCTCCCCAGGTCTCCCTGGCCCTTTCCGGGGGCGGCAGGGCGAGGGGCTCCTGGACTGCCTCCGCAGGTGCCACCGCTGCAAACCCAGCCCGAAGTCACGGAGGCAAGGGCAGAGGGAGCGCGGCGCTGGCTCCCGACACCCTCCCGAGAGCGGCTGCCTTGCTCCGCCAGTGTTAAATCTAGTGGTCCCCTCGCTTTTTCGTCACTTGCCTAATCCTGTGCCCTTCTTTTCATGTGTTTAATTGCTAACATCTGCTTTCGGAGGCCGAGCCGTGCGGAGTTTGCAAACGCAGGCTCTGTGCAGAACAATGGCAACAGCTGTTTCATTTAGCCTAGGGCCAGCACTTCCTGTTCAGTCTACATCTGCCCTTCTGTGTCCAATTTATGTTCCTGCGTTTTTTTTCTGTGACCCCGCCATACGTTGAGGAGGGATTTGGAGGCTCGCACTCCAGCGCATGTTTCTGGCACAGCCAGCCTCGGCCGCCCGCCCCGGCGGGGGAGGCGCAGTCCCGGCTCGCTGTGCCCCGCGGGGCAGGGACGGGGCGCCCCGGCGGGACCCTCTGCCAGCCCCGGGCTCCACGGAGCGGAGGGGCAGGGCAGGGAAGGGAAGGGAGGGGGAAATGCCCTGCCTTTTCTAACAAAAGCAATAACAAAAGGGGAAAAAAAGACGTATAAACCGCTTTTGTGATGCGAAGCAGAAGGCGAAGGGGCTGGGGTACCGCTGCCGTGCAGGCCGGCGGCAGATGCCCCCGTTGGGGGCGGGCCAGCCCCGCGGCGCCCCACGAGGGAACCGGCCGGGAGCGGGCTGCGGGGGTAAACACGGGATCGGGCGGCGGAGGTCCGATCCGGGCTGGCTGGGAAGGCAGAACCCGCTCCTCCCTCCTCGCTGGAGCCTGCCCCGCTCTACACCCCGCCGGGGCGGCCCCGAGCCCCGCGGCCCCGAGCCCGGGCTCCACGCGTGGAGGGCGCGACGGGACCGGCCGCAGCTCCGTGGGAGCTCCGGCGGAGCGCTCCTGGTTTCAACCTCCTGTATATTTTTTCTCGTCTCTAATGGCCGTTGCAGTCCCGCAGTCCGCTCTAGCTTTTATATCCCCGAGACAGTTTCCTCTGGTGCATTCACATACGTCCCAACTCGGGATATTCTTGTCTATCAGGGATTTTCAGAGGGAGCGAGTTATTTTTACACGAAAAACTTCCTTTCGTTGCCTCGGGTTTATGAAGACTGAGCTCGGGGACCCACCGGGGTCGGGGTGAGAGGGTGCTTCCCCTCTGGCCCGAAGAGACCAGGTCTGAACACAACACACAGGCGGGCCTCCGCGCCGCCGCTGTCGTGGAGGGGGCACTTTCCGCGGGCGGGGGTCTTCTGTGAGCGCTGCCGGGGCCGCCCCGGCCTGGACGGGAAGAGGAAAAGGATAAGGAAAACGTAAAAAGGAAAAGAGGAAAGAACAAGGGAAAAAAAACAGAAAAGAAGGAGAAGAAAAGCCAGTGGAGCCCCAGGCTTTCACACGACGTTGTGTGGGGGGCGAGCCGGGAGGAGGCGAGCGACGAGCCCTTGCGGTGCCGGGCAGAGCCGCGGGCGGGGACGGAGGGCAGGCGGCGGGGCCCGGCGC